>NC_056726.1:1626862487-1626867487 GCF_019279795.1 Protopterus annectens | reverse complement strand
ATGGCTTTGCAGATCAGACTTGTCAAGCTAATGGGGTGATAGTTTCCAGGGTCATTAGTGGCACCACCTTTGTGCAAGGGGATGACAATGGCAGTTCTCCACTCTGCTGGAATGAAGCCTGTACTTAGGCTGTGGTTGAATAGGGTCCTCAATGGTAAAGCTAGTTCTTGCTGGAGATGGTGCAGAATACAGCCTTGGCATACTATCAGGTCCCATGGAATCTGTGTTCTTTGCCTTGGATAGGGCCTTTAACACTTGTTCTATGGAGATGTGAGGTGTGGGACAACTATTAAGGATATTCAATGGGCTTTTGTGGGGATAGGGGGGTGAAGTTTGCACTGAGCCTATCTGCCAGCAGGTTGACTAAGTCAACAAGATCAGTGTAAGTGATACCATTAAGTTCTAATTCAGAACAAACCTGGGCTTTGCTATGGAGGTTCCTGACGTAACTGAAGAAGGCTTTGTTCTTTCCCTTTGTTTCACAGGCTAGTTTCAATTCATAATTGACTTTGGAGGTTTTCACTAGTGATCTAATTTGTTTGTTGAGGCTGAGGAGGGAGATTTTCCAGTTTGGAATTTGTTCCTTTTTACCCTTGGACAAACGTTTCTTCCTTTTGTTGTAAAGCCTGTTGATAGAGGATGTCCACCAGACAGGTTTGTGTTTCCTTGAGGAGCAGGTTTTAGTTCTGTTGGATATTGCTAAGTTCATGCAGTTGTCCAGGTTCTGGTATACTGCATTGGCTTACTGTTCAGTATAATTGTCTGCATCCTCTGTGGGGGGCAGTGGTGTGAAGCTACTAATACCCTCTCTTAGAAGGTTGTAGTCATCTTTTGAGAATTTTTTTAGCCTGGTTATAGGTTCATAGGTTCATAGGTTCATACATCCATTGGTCAAGATTTCTCTTGAACAAGGCCGGTGATGAATCTATCTCTCGGTGAGGAACTTTGTGGCCTCCATTGTACTCAATCATTGGTCTGATGACAGACTACTATCAATATGGCTGGGAGGTTGGGTGGGATATAAACTTCGAATGAGACAGACCGATGATCTGATCTCACCAGGGAAGAACATACTATGGGAGTGGTGCAGCAGTCACCCATGTTGGTGAGAACTATGTCCAGAATGTTATCTCCCCTTGTGGGGGGTGAAACAAGCTGGTCTAGTGAGTTATAATTGATGAAGTCAAGGAATCGTTGGGTGGGTGCTTTACTGCAGGAATAGTTCATCCAGTCTATGGTGGGGTAGTTGAAGTTACCAAGGATCAGGGTGTTAGGGGTTACCTTGACGGAGTCTAGTAGGTCCAGGTAGAAGGAGTGGGTGTCCTGAGTCATTGGGGAGGTCTATAGCTGACTATAACTTGGATGGGTGTCTTCAACTGTCAGTTGCACCTGGAGTAATTCTAGTGCATTATGTTGGCAAACCAGTCTGTCTCACTCCATCTAGCTAGTGTTCAAAATGCTTCAAGGAGATCATTCCTCTGCCCAAGAAACCACAGCCAACAACTCTGAATGACTACCGACCAGTTCCTTTAATCTTGATGGTAATGAAGTGCCTGGAGAGGCTGGTCAAAGATCATATAGTCTCAGTCTACCTGTTATGCTGGAAACACTGCAATTCACATACTCGACAAATTGCAGTACAGGAGATGCCATCTTACTAGCTCTCCATGAAACAATGTCCCACTTAGAAGGTAAAAACTGCTATGCAAGACTACCATTCATCAATTTCAGTTCTGCTTCAATACTGTCATCCATCAGAATCTGATATCAAAGCTACTTCAGCTGGGCATAGACTCTCATTTATGCAATTGGATTCTGAGCTTCCTTACTGAAAGGCCTCAAAGGTTTGTGTGGGAGACAACAGCTTCTGAAGTATCACCCTGAACACAGGAGTACTGCAGGGGTGTCTCTTAAGCCCTTACTTTTCACTCTGATGAGACATGGCTGAATGGCCAGACATGAGACAAATAGGATCATCAAATTCATGGACGACATCACTGTTATAGCCCTCGTCAAAGACAGACAGGAGGAGGCCTACAGGAATGAGATCGATCACCTACTGGTCTGGTGTGACAACAACAATCGAGCATTGAATGTCAAGACAAAGGAGTTGATTGTTGATTTCAGAAGATCTAAAGTACCACACAAATCTCTAGTGATAAAAGGGATGACAGTGGAAAAGGTCAAGAGTACAAAGTTCTTGGTTGTTCATATCATGGAGAACTTATCCTGGTCAGTCCATGTATCCAGCACAGTTAAAAAAGCTCAGCAATGCTTGCACTTTTTAAGGAAACTTAGGAAGGCAAAATTACCAAGCTCCATACATCAGCCCGTTTATAGGGGCACCATTGAAAGTGTCCTGACAAGCAGTACTACAGTCTGGTATTGGAGTTGTAACAATCAGGATTGGGAGGCTCTCAAGAGAGTTGTAAAGGTGGCAGAAAGAACCATTGGCACCTTCATTACACCTCTGGAAGATCTGCACAAATGCTGGTGCATCGACAGGGCCAACCAGATTTCCAGCTCTCCAAAACATCCTGCCAATGGTCTGTACACTCACCTCTCCTCAGGCAGGAGATAGAGAAGCCTGCATTGTAAGATCACCAGACTAAATAACAGTTTCTTTCCATTCTCCATTAGATTGTTGAACTCTTGGGAAAAATGAACCATGAGTCTGTTGAAATACTCATCCACTTCTGTCACATAACTAGCCTATCAAAGTGGCTTATTTTATGGATGTGCAATACTAAGGTAGCTCACTTACTACACTGAAGGACTATAAAGTGCAATATACAAACTGTGCAATAATTCAGTCTAATTATAGATATGCTGCTTCTTCTTCTTCTTCTTTCGGCTTTTCCCAGTTAGGGGTCACCACAGCGGATCACCTGTTTCCATTTCTTCCTGTCCTCTGCATCTTGCTCTGTCATACCAACCACCTGCATGTCCTCTCTAACCACATCCATAAATCTTATCTTAGGCCTTCCTCTTTTCCTCTTACCTGGCAGCTTCATCCTTAGCATCCTTTTTCCAATATACCCAGCATCCCTCCTCAGCACATGTCCAAACCAACGCAATCTCGCCTCTCTGGCTTTGTCTCCAAACTGTCCAATCTGGGCTGACTCTCTAATATACTTATTCCTAATCCTGTCTACCCTCGTCACACCCAGTGCAAATCATAACCTCTTTAACTCTGCCACATCCAGCTCTGACTCCTGCCTTTTTGTCAATGCCACTGTCTCCAACCCATATAACATAGCTGGTGTCACTACCCTTTTGTAGACCTTCCCCTTCACTTTTACTGGTACTCGTCTGTCACAAATCACTCCTGACACTCTTCTCCACCCATTCTACCCTGCCTGTACTCTCTTCTTCACCTCTCTTTCTCACTCACCATTACTCTGAACTGTTGATCCCAAGTATTTAAACTCATCCACCTTCGCCATCTCTTCTCCCTGCATCCTCACCATTCCTCTATCCTCCCTTTCATTCACACACATATATTCCATCTTAGTCCGGCTAACCTTCATTCCTCTCCTCTCTAGAGCATATCTCCATCTCTCCAGGGTCTCCTCAGCTTGTTCCCTACTCTCACTACATATCACAATGTCATCTTCAAACATCATAGTCCACTGGGACTACTGTCTGACCTCTTCTGTCAACCTGTCCATCACCAGTGCAAATATGAAGGGCTCAGAGCTGATCCTTGATGTAATCCCACCTCCACCTTAAACACATCTGTCACTCCCATGGCAGATCTCACCACTGTCACACTGCCCTTGTACATATCCTCTGCCACTCTTACATACTTCTCTGCCACTCCTGACTTCCTCATACAATACCACAACTCCTCTCTATGCACCCTGTCACATGCTTTCTTATAGTCCACAAAGACACAATGCAACTCCTTCTGACCTTCTCTGTACTTCTCCATCAACAGTCTCAGAGCAAACATCGCATCTGTAGTGCTTCTTCCTAGCATGAAACCATACTACTGATCACTAATCATCACCTCCTTCTTAACCTAGCTTCCACTACCCTTTCCCATAATTTCATGCTGTGACTGATTAGTTTGATCCCTCTGTAATTACTACAGCTATGCACATCACCCTTATTTTACAAATCGGTACCAAAACACTTTTTATCCACTCCTCAGGCATCCTCTCACTTTCCAAGATTTCATTAAACAATGTGGTTAAAACTTCCACTGCCATTTCTCCTAAACACCTCCAAGCTTCCACAGATATGTCATCTTGTCCAACAGCCTTTCCATTCTTCATCCTTTTGATAGCTCTCCTTACATCCGCCTTGCTAATCCATTGCACTTCCTGATTCACTATCCGCACATCATTCCGCCTTCTCTTCATTCTCATTCTCTTCATTCATCAGCCCCTCAACGTACTTCTTCCATCTGTTCAACACATTCTCCTCGCTAGTGAGTACGTTTCCCTCATTATCCCTTATTGCTATTGTTTCAATTTTACGTTGACAATATTACCTTCATATTGTTCATTGACTTCCTTGTCTCTTGTATTGGGATGGGTGTGGGTCACTGCTGTCCTACTTTATTTACTAATCTCTACTTATTAAATTTCTACTGTGATATTTTATTAATTTTTCTCTGTCTATATGTGCAACTGTTTCCTGCATTGAGAATGAAGCATTGTAATTTCGTTTAGCTACGCTGCTGTGTAGTTCTGAATGAAAATAAAGTTTTCTTTGACTTTGACTTTTGACTTTGACAGTCTGGAAGTGTGCCTGTGCTTAATTAAGACAGAGACTCTGCCACCTTTAGCCTTCCTGATCTCATTTTGGGGTTGGAATATGTAGAATGAGGTATAACCTGGTAAGATATAGATATAAATATAGATATATAGATATATAGATATATATACAGATAGATATAGATATAGATAGATATAGATATGTATACAGACACACAGACACACACATATACATACATACACAAATATATAAATCCTCAAGCATAAAAAACTTGT